>NC_083887.1:71556547-71566547 GCF_032452875.1 Bos javanicus
GTTAGGGTTAGGGTTAGGGTTAGGGTTAGGGTTAGGGTTAGGGTTAGGGTTAGGGTTAGGGTTAGGGTTAGGGTTAGGGTTAGGGTTAGGGTTAGGGTTAGGGTTAGGGTTAGGGTTAGGGTTAGGGTTAGGGTTAGGGTTAGGGTTAGGGTTAGGGTTAGGGTTAGGGTTAGGGTTAGGGTTAGGGTTAGGGTTAGGGTTAGGGTTAGGGTTAGGGTTAGGGTTAGGGTTAGGGTTAGGGTTAGGGTTAGGGTTAGGGTTAGGGTTAGGGTTAGGGTTAGGGTTAGGGTTAGGGTTAGGGTTAGGGTTAGGGTTAGGGTTAGGGTTAGGGTTAGGGTTAGGGTTAGGGTTAGGGTTAGGGTTAGGGTTAGGGTTAGGGTTAGGGTTAGGGTTAGGGTTAGGGTTAGGGTTAGGGTTAGGGTTAGGGTTAGGGTTAGGGTTAGGGTTAGGGTTAGGGTTAGGGTTAGGGTTAGGGTTAGGGTTAGGGTTAGGGTTAGGGTTAGGGTTAGGGTTAGGGTTAGGGTTAGGGTTAGGGTTAGGGTTAGGGTTAGGGTTAGGGTTAGGGTTAGGGTTAGGGTTAGGGTTAGGGTTAGGGTTAGGGTTAGGGTTAGGGTTAGGGTTAGGGTTAGGGTTAGGGTTAGGGTTAGGGTTAGGGTTAGGGTTAGGGTTAGGGTTAGGGTTAGGGTTAGGGTTAGGGTTAGGGTTAGGGTTAGGGTTAGGGTTAGGGTTAGGGTTAGGGTTAGGGTTAGGGTTAGGGTTAGGGTTAGGGTTAGGGTTAGGGTTAGGGTTAGGGTTAGGGTTAGGGTTAGGGTTAGGGTTAGGGTTAGGGTTAGGGTTAGGGTTAGGGTTAGGGTTAGGGTTAGGGTTAGGGTTAGGGTTAGGGTTAGGGTTAGGGTTAGGGTTAGGGTTAGGGTTAGGGTTAGGGTTAGGGTTAGGGTTAGGGTTAGGGTTAGGGTTAGGGTTAGGGTTAGGGTTAGGGTTAGGGTTAGGGTTAGGGTTAGGGTTAGGGTTAGGGTTAGGGTTAGGGTTAGGGTTAGGGTTAGGGTTAGGGTTAGGGTTAGGGTTAGGGTTAGGGTTAGGGTTAGGGTTAGGGTTAGGGTTAGGGTTAGGGTTAGGGTTAGGGTTAGGGTTAGGGTTAGGGTTAGGGTTAGGGTTAGGGTTAGGGTTAGGGTTAGGGTTAGGGTTAGGGTTAGGGTTAGGGTTAGGGTTAGGGTTAGGGTTAGGGTTAGGGTTAGGGTTAGGGTTAGGGTTAGGGTTAGGGTTAGGGTTAGGGTTAGGGTTAGGGTTAGGGTTAGGGTTAGGGTTAGGGTTAGGGTTAGGGTTAGGGTTAGGGTTAGGGTTAGGGTTAGGGTTAGGGTTAGGGTTAGGGTTAGGGTTAGGGTTAGGGTTAGGGTTAGGGTTAGGGTTAGGGTTAGGGTTAGGGTTAGGGTTAGGGTTAGGGTTAGGGTTAGGGTTAGGGTTAGGGTTAGGGTTAGGGTTAGGGTTAGGGTTAGGGTTAGGGTTAGGGTTAGGGTTAGGGTTAGGGTTAGGGTTAGGGTTAGGGTTAGGGTTAGGGTTAGGGTTAGGGTTAGGGTTAGGGTTAGGGTTAGGGTTAGGGTTAGGGTTAGGGTTAGGGTTAGGGTTAGGGTTAGGGTTAGGGTTAGGGTTAGGGTTAGGGTTAGGGTTAGGGTTAGGGTTAGGGTTAGGGTTAGGGTTAGGGTTAGGGTTAGGGTTAGGGTTAGGGTTAGGGTTAGGGTTAGGGTTAGGGTTAGGGTTAGGGTTAGGGTTAGGGTTAGGGTTAGGGTTAGGGTTAGGGTTAGGGTTAGGGTTAGGGTTAGGGTTAGGGTTAGGGTTAGGGTTAGGGTTAGGGTTAGGGTTAGGGTTAGGGTTAGGGTTAGGGTTAGGGTTAGGGTTAGGGTTAGGGTTAGGGTTAGGGTTAGGGTTAGGGTTAGGGTTAGGGTTAGGGTTAGGGTTAGGGTTAGGGTTAGGGTTAGGGTTAGGGTTAGGGTTAGGGTTAGGGTTAGGGTTAGGGTTAGGGTTAGGGTTAGGGTTAGGGTTAGGGTTAGGGTTAGGGTTAGGGTTAGGGTTAGGGTTAGGGTTAGGGTTAGGGTTAGGGTTAGGGTTAGGGTTAGGGTTAGGGTTAGGGTTAGGGTTAGGGTTAGGGTTAGGGTTAGGGTTAGGGTTAGGGTTAGGGTTAGGGTTAGGGTTAGGGTTAGGGTTAGGGTTAGGGTTAGGGTTAGGGTTAGGGTTAGGGTTAGGGTTAGGGTTAGGGTTAGGGTTAGGGTTAGGGTTAGGGTTAGGGTTAGGGTTAGGGTTAGGGTTAGGGTTAGGGTTAGGGTTAGGGTTAGGGTTAGGGTTAGGGTTAGGGTTAGGGTTAGGGTTAGGGTTAGGGTTAGGGTTAGGGTTAGGGTTAGGGTTAGGGTTAGGGTTAGGGTTAGGGTTAGGGTTAGGGTTAGGGTTAGGGTTAGGGTTAGGGTTAGGGTTAGGGTTAGGGTTAGGGTTAGGGTTAGGGTTAGGGTTAGGGTTAGGGTTAGGGTTAGGGTTAGGGTTAGGGTTAGGGTTAGGGTTAGGGTTAGGGTTAGGGTTAGGGTTAGGGTTAGGGTTAGGGTTAGGGTTAGGGTTAGGGTTAGGGTTAGGGTTAGGGTTAGGGTTAGGGTTAGGGTTAGGGTTAGGGTTAGGGTTAGGGTTAGGGTTAGGGTTAGGGTTAGGGTTAGGGTTAGGGTTAGGGTTAGGGTTAGGGTTAGGGTTAGGGTTAGGGTTAGGGTTAGGGTTAGGGTTAGGGTTAGGGTTAGGGTTAGGGTTAGGGTTAGGGTTAGGGTTAGGGTTAGGGTTAGGGTTAGGGTTAGGGTTAGGGTTAGGGTTAGGGTTAGGGTTAGGGTTAGGGTTAGGGTTAGGGTTAGGGTTAGGGTTAGGGTTAGGGTTAGGGTTAGGGTTAGGGTTAGGGTTAGGGTTAGGGTTAGGGTTAGGGTTAGGGTTAGGGTTAGGGTTAGGGTTAGGGTTAGGGTTAGGGTTAGGGTTAGGGTTAGGGTTAGGGTTAGGGTTAGGGTTAGGGTTAGGGTTAGGGTTAGGGTTAGGGTTAGGGTTAGGGTTAGGGTTAGGGTTAGGGTTAGGGTTAGGGTTAGGGTTAGGGTTAGGGTTAGGGTTAGGGTTAGGGTTAGGGTTAGGGTTAGGGTTAGGGTTAGGGTTAGGGTTAGGGTTAGGGTTAGGGTTAGGGTTAGGGTTAGGGTTAGGGTTAGGGTTAGGGTTAGGGTTAGGGTTAGGGTTAGGGTTAGGGTTAGGGTTAGGGTTAGGGTTAGGGTTAGGGTTAGGGTTAGGGTTAGGGTTAGGGTTAGGGTTAGGGTTAGGGTTAGGGTTAGGGTTAGGGTTAGGGTTAGGGTTAGGGTTAGGGTTAGGGTTAGGGTTAGGGTTAGGGTTAGGGTTAGGGTTAGGGTTAGGGTTAGGGTTAGGGTTAGGGTTAGGGTTAGGGTTAGGGTTAGGGTTAGGGTTAGGGTTAGGGTTAGGGTTAGGGTTAGGGTTAGGGTTAGGGTTAGGGTTAGGGTTAGGGTTAGGGTTAGGGTTAGGGTTAGGGTTAGGGTTAGGGTTAGGGTTAGGGTTAGGGTTAGGGTTAGGGTTAGGGTTAGGGTTAGGGTTAGGGTTAGGGTTAGGGTTAGGGTTAGGGTTAGGGTTAGGGTTAGGGTTAGGGTTAGGGTTAGGGTTAGGGTTAGGGTTAGGGTTAGGGTTAGGGTTAGGGTTAGGGTTAGGGTTAGGGTTAGGGTTAGGGTTAGGGTTAGGGTTAGGGTTAGGGTTAGGGTTAGGGTTAGGGTTAGGGTTAGGGTTAGGGTTAGGGTTAGGGTTAGGGTTAGGGTTAGGGTTAGGGTTAGGGTTAGGGTTAGGGTTAGGGTTAGGGTTAGGGTTAGGGTTAGGGTTAGGGTTAGGGTTAGGGTTAGGGTTAGGGTTAGGGTTAGGGTTAGGGTTAGGGTTAGGGTTAGGGTTAGGGTTAGGGTTAGGGTTAGGGTTAGGGTTAGGGTTAGGGTTAGGGTTAGGGTTAGGGTTAGGGTTAGGGTTAGGGTTAGGGTTAGGGTTAGGGTTAGGGTTAGGGTTAGGGTTAGGGTTAGGGTTAGGGTTAGGGTTAGGGTTAGGGTTAGGGTTAGGGTTAGGGTTAGGGTTAGGGTTAGGGTTAGGGTTAGGGTTAGGGTTAGGGTTAGGGTTAGGGTTAGGGTTAGGGTTAGGGTTAGGGTTAGGGTTAGGGTTAGGGTTAGGGTTAGGGTTAGGGTTAGGGTTAGGGTTAGGGTTAGGGTTAGGGTTAGGGTTAGGGTTAGGGTTAGGGTTAGGGTTAGGGTTAGGGTTAGGGTTAGGGTTAGGGTTAGGGTTAGGGTTAGGGTTAGGGTTAGGGTTAGGGTTAGGGTTAGGGTTAGGGTTAGGGTTAGGGTTAGGGTTAGGGTTAGGGTTAGGGTTAGGGTTAGGGTTAGGGTTAGGGTTAGGGTTAGGGTTAGGGTTAGGGTTAGGGTTAGGGTTAGGGTTAGGGTTAGGGTTAGGGTTAGGGTTAGGGTTAGGGTTAGGGTTAGGGTTAGGGTTAGGGTTAGGGTTAGGGTTAGGGTTAGGGTTAGGGTTAGGGTTAGGGTTAGGGTTAGGGTTAGGGTTAGGGTTAGGGTTAGGGTTAGGGTTAGGGTTAGGGTTAGGGTTAGGGTTAGGGTTAGGGTTAGGGTTAGGGTTAGGGTTAGGGTTAGGGTTAGGGTTAGGGTTAGGGTTAGGGTTAGGGTTAGGGTTAGGGTTAGGGTTAGGGTTAGGGTTAGGGTTAGGGTTAGGGTTAGGGTTAGGGTTAGGGTTAGGGTTAGGGTTAGGGTTAGGGTTAGGGTTAGGGTTAGGGTTAGGGTTAGGGTTAGGGTTAGGGTTAGGGTTAGGGTTAGGGTTAGGGTTAGGGTTAGGGTTAGGGTTAGGGTTAGGGTTAGGGTTAGGGTTAGGGTTAGGGTTAGGGTTAGGGTTAGGGTTAGGGTTAGGGTTAGGGTTAGGGTTAGGGTTAGGGTTAGGGTTAGGGTTAGGGTTAGGGTTAGGGTTAGGGTTAGGGTTAGGGTTAGGGTTAGGGTTAGGGTTAGGGTTAGGGTTAGGGTTAGGGTTAGGGTTAGGGTTAGGGTTAGGGTTAGGGTTAGGGTTAGGGTTAGGGTTAGGGTTAGGGTTAGGGTTAGGGTTAGGGTTAGGGTTAGGGTTAGGGTTAGGGTTAGGGTTAGGGTTAGGGTTAGGGTTAGGGTTAGGGTTAGGGTTAGGGTTAGGGTTAGGGTTAGGGTTAGGGTTAGGGTTAGGGTTAGGGTTAGGGTTAGGGTTAGGGTTAGGGTTAGGGTTAGGGTTAGGGTTAGGGTTAGGGTTAGGGTTAGGGTTAGGGTTAGGGTTAGGGTTAGGGTTAGGGTTAGGGTTAGGGTTAGGGTTAGGGTTAGGGTTAGGGTTAGGGTTAGGGTTAGGGTTAGGGTTAGGGTTAGGGTTAGGGTTAGGGTTAGGGTTAGGGTTAGGGTTAGGGTTAGGGTTAGGGTTAGGGTTAGGGTTAGGGTTAGGGTTAGGGTTAGGGTTAGGGTTAGGGTTAGGGTTAGGGTTAGGGTTAGGGTTAGGGTTAGGGTTAGGGTTAGGGTTAGGGTTAGGGTTAGGGTTAGGGTTAGGGTTAGGGTTAGGGTTAGGGTTAGGGTTAGGGTTAGGGTTAGGGTTAGGGTTAGGGTTAGGGTTAGGGTTAGGGTTAGGGTTAGGGTTAGGGTTAGGGTTAGGGTTAGGGTTAGGGTTAGGGTTAGGGTTAGGGTTAGGGTTAGGGTTAGGGTTAGGGTTAGGGTTAGGGTTAGGGTTAGGGTTAGGGTTAGGGTTAGGGTTAGGGTTAGGGTTAGGGTTAGGGTTAGGGTTAGGGTTAGGGTTAGGGTTAGGGTTAGGGTTAGGGTTAGGGTTAGGGTTAGGGTTAGGGTTAGGGTTAGGGTTAGGGTTAGGGTTAGGGTTAGGGTTAGGGTTAGGGTTAGGGTTAGGGTTAGGGTTAGGGTTAGGGTTAGGGTTAGGGTTAGGGTTAGGGTTAGGGTTAGGGTTAGGGTTAGGGTTAGGGTTAGGGTTAGGGTTAGGGTTAGGGTTAGGGTTAGGGTTAGGGTTAGGGTTAGGGTTAGGGTTAGGGTTAGGGTTAGGGTTAGGGTTAGGGTTAGGGTTAGGGTTAGGGTTAGGGTTAGGGTTAGGGTTAGGGTTAGGGTTAGGGTTAGGGTTAGGGTTAGGGTTAGGGTTAGGGTTAGGGTTAGGGTTAGGGTTAGGGTTAGGGTTAGGGTTAGGGTTAGGGTTAGGGTTAGGGTTAGGGTTAGGGTTAGGGTTAGGGTTAGGGTTAGGGTTAGGGTTAGGGTTAGGGTTAGGGTTAGGGTTAGGGTTAGGGTTAGGGTTAGGGTTAGGGTTAGGGTTAGGGTTAGGGTTAGGGTTAGGGTTAGGGTTAGGGTTAGGGTTAGGGTTAGGGTTAGGGTTAGGGTTAGGGTTAGGGTTAGGGTTAGGGTTAGGGTTAGGGTTAGGGTTAGGGTTAGGGTTAGGGTTAGGGTTAGGGTTAGGGTTAGGGTTAGGGTTAGGGTTAGGGTTAGGGTTAGGGTTAGGGTTAGGGTTAGGGTTAGGGTTAGGGTTAGGGTTAGGGTTAGGGTTAGGGTTAGGGTTAGGGTTAGGGTTAGGGTTAGGGTTAGGGTTAGGGTTAGGGTTAGGGTTAGGGTTAGGGTTAGGGTTAGGGTTAGGGTTAGGGTTAGGGTTAGGGTTAGGGTTAGGGTTAGGGTTAGGGTTAGGGTTAGGGTTAGGGTTAGGGTTAGGGTTAGGGTTAGGGTTAGGGTTAGGGTTAGGGTTAGGGTTAGGGTTAGGGTTAGGGTTAGGGTTAGGGTTAGGGTTAGGGTTAGGGTTAGGGTTAGGGTTAGGGTTAGGGTTAGGGTTAGGGTTAGGGTTAGGGTTAGGGTTAGGGTTAGGGTTAGGGTTAGGGTTAGGGTTAGGGTTAGGGTTAGGGTTAGGGTTAGGGTTAGGGTTAGGGTTAGGGTTAGGGTTAGGGTTAGGGTTAGGGTTAGGGTTAGGGTTAGGGTTAGGGTTAGGGTTAGGGTTAGGGTTAGGGTTAGGAGGGTTAGGGTTAGGGTTAGGGTTAGGGTTAGGGTTAGGGTTAGGGTTAGGGTTAGGGTTAGGGTTAGGGTTAGGGTTAGGGTTAGGGTTAGGGTTAGGGTTAGGGTTAGGGTTAGGGTTAGGGTTAGGGTTAGGGTTAGGGTTAGGGTTAGGGTTAGGGTTAGGGTTAGGGTTAGGGTTAGGGTTAGGGTTAGGGTTAGGGTTAGGGTTAGGGTTAGGGTTAGGGTTAGGGTTAGGGTTAGGGTTAGGGTTAGGGTTAGGGTTAGGGTTAGGGTTAGGGTTAGGGTTAGGGTTAGGGTTAGGGTTAGGGTTAGGGTTAGGGTTAGGGTTAGGGTTAGGGTTAGGGTTAGGGTTAGGGTTAGGGTTAGGGTTAGGGTTAGGGTTAGGGTTAGGGTTAGGGTTAGGGTTAGGGTTAGGGTTAGGGTTAGGGTTAGGGTTAGGGTTAGGGTTAGGGTTAGGGTTAGGGTTAGGGTTAGGGTTAGGGTTAGGGTTAGGGTTAGGGTTAGGGTTAGGGTTAGGGTTAGGGTTAGGGTTAGGGTTAGGGTTAGGGTTAGGGTTAGGGTTAGGGTTAGGGTTAGGGTTAGGGTTAGGGTTAGGGTTAGGGTTAGGGTTAGGGTTAGGGTTAGGGTTAGGGTTAGGGTTAGGGTTAGGGTTAGGGTTAGGGTTAGGGTTAGGGTTAGGGTTAGGGTTAGGGTTAGGGTTAGGGTTAGGGTTAGGGTTAGGGTTAGGGTTAGGGTTAGGGTTAGGGTTAGGGTTAGGGTTAGGGTTAGGGTTAGGGTTAGGGTTAGGGTTAGGGTTAGGGTTAGGGTTAGGGTTAGGGTTAGGGTTAGGGTTAGGGTTAGGGTTAGGGTTAGGGTTAGGGTTAGGGTTAGGGTTAGGGTTAGGGTTAGGGTTAGGGTTAGGGTTAGGGTTAGGGTTAGGGTTAGGGTTAGGGTTAGGGTTAGGGTTAGGGTTAGGGTTAGGGTTAGGGTTAGGGTTAGGGTTAGGGTTAGGGTTAGGGTTAGGGTTAGGGTTAGGGTTAGGGTTAGGGTTAGGGTTAGGGTTAGGGTTAGGGTTAGGGTTAGGGTTAGGGTTAGGGTTAGGGTTAGGGTTAGGGTTAGGGTTAGGGTTAGGGTTAGGGTTAGGGTTAGGGTTAGGGTTAGGGTTAGGGTTAGGGTTAGGGTTAGGGTTAGGGTTAGGGTTAGGGTTAGGGTTAGGGTTAGGGTTAGGGTTAGGGTTAGGGTTAGGGTTAGGGTTAGGGTTAGGGTTAGGGTTAGGGTTAGGGTTAGGGTTAGGGTTAGGGTTAGGGTTAGGGTTAGGGTTAGGGTTAGGGTTAGGGTTAGGGTTAGGGTTAGGGTTAGGGTTAGGGTTAGGGTTAGGGTTAGGGTTAGGGTTAGGGTTAGGGTTAGGGTTAGGGTTAGGGTTAGGGTTAGGGTTAGGGTTAGGGTTAGGGTTAGGGTTAGGGTTAGGGTTAGGGTTAGGGTTAGGGTTAGGGTTAGGGTTAGGGTTAGGGTTAGGGTTAGGGTTAGGGTTAGGGTTAGGGTTAGGGTTAGGGTTAGGGTTAGGGTTAGGGTTAGGGTTAGGGTTAGGGTTAGGGTTAGGGTTAGGGTTAGGGTTAGGGTTAGGGTTAGGGTTAGGGTTAGGGTTAGGGTTAGGGTTAGGGTTAGGGTTAGGGTTAGGGTTAGGGTTAGGGTTAGGGTTAGGGTTAGGGTTAGGGTTAGGGTTAGGGTTAGGGTTAGGGTTAGGGTTAGGGTTAGGGTTAGGGTTAGGGTTAGGGTTAGGGTTAGGGTTAGGGTTAGGGTTAGGGTTAGGGTTAGGGTTAGGGTTAGGGTTAGGGTTAGGGTTAGGGTTAGGGTTAGGGTTAGGGTTAGGGTTAGGGTTAGGGTTAGGGTTAGGGTTAGGGTTAGGGTTAGGGTTAGGGTTAGGGTTAGGGTTAGGGTTAGGGTTAGGGTTAGGGTTAGGGTTAGGGTTAGGGTTAGGGTTAGGGTTAGGGTTAGGGTTAGGGTTAGGGTTAGGGTTAGGGTTAGGGTTAGGGTTAGGGTTAGGGTTAGGGTTAGGGTTAGGGTTAGGGTTAGGGTTAGGGTTAGGGTTAGGGTTAGGGTTAGGGTTAGGGTTAGGGTTAGGGTTAGGGTTAGGGTTAGGGTTAGGGTTAGGGTTAGGGTTAGGGTTAGGGTTAGGGTTAGGGTTAGGGTTAGGGTTAGGGTTAGGGTTAGGGTTAGGGTTAGGGTTAGGGTTAGGGTTAGGGTTAGGGTTAGGGTTAGGGTTAGGGTTAGGGTTAGGGTTAGGGTTAGGGTTAGGGTTAGGGTTAGGGTTAGGGTTAGGGTTAGGGTTAGGGTTAGGGTTAGGGTTAGGGTTAGGGTTAGGGTTAGGGTTAGGGTTAGGGTTAGGGTTAGGGTTAGGGTTAGGGTTAGGGTTAGGGTTAGGGTTAGGGTTAGGGTTAGGGTTAGGGTTAGGGTTAGGGTTAGGGTTAGGGTTAGGGTTAGGGTTAGGGTTAGGGTTAGGGTTAGGGTTAGGGTTAGGGTTAGGGTTAGGGTTAGGGTTAGGGTTAGGGTTAGGGTTAGGGTTAGGGTTAGGGTTAGGGTTAGGGTTAGGGTTAGGGTTAGGGTTAGGGTTAGGGTTAGGGTTAGGGTTAGGGTTAGGGTTAGGGTTAGGGTTAGGGTTGGGGTTAGGGTTAGGGTTAGGGTTAGGGTTAGGGTTAGGGTTAGGGTTAGGGTTAGGGTTAGGGTTAGGGTTAGGGTTAGGGTTAGGGTTAGGGTTAGGGTTAGGGTTAGGGTTAGGGTTAGGGTTAGGGTTAGGGTTAGGGTTAGGGTTAGGGTTAGGGTTAGGGTTAGGGTTAGGGTTAGGGTTAGGGTTAGGGTTAGGGTTAGGGTTAGGGTTAGGGTTAGGGTTAGGGTTAGGGTTAGGGTTAGGGTTAGGGTTAGGGTTAGGGTTAGGGTTAGGGTTAGGGTTAGGGTTAGGGTTAGGGTTAGGGTTAGGG